>NC_057811.1:411561179-411568713 GCF_018294505.1 Triticum aestivum
AGAACTAATGGGCCTCATGGGCCTGAGGGGAGAGAGAGAGGGCCGGCCAGGGCAGGCCGCGTGCCCCCCCTTGGGAGTCCGAATTGGAGAAGGAGGGGGGCGGCGCCCCCCTTTTCCTTCTCCCTCTCCTCCTTCCTTTCCCCCTCCTAGTAGGAGTAGGAAAGGGGAGTCCTACTCCTACTAGGAGGAGGACTCCTCCTCTCCTGGCGCGCCACAAGGGCCGGCCGGCCTCCCCCCTTGCTCCTTTATATACAGGGGCAGGGGGCACCCTAGAACACACAAGTTGATTGTTTCCAACCGTGTGCGGTGCCCCCCTCCACCATAATCCACCTCGGTCATATCGTCGTATTGCTTAGGCGAAGCCCTGCGCCGGTAGCTTCATCATCACCGTGACCATGCCGTCGTGCTGACAAAACTCTCCCTCGACACTCTGTTGGATCGTGAGTTCGTGGGACGTCATCGAGCTGAACGTGTGCTGAACTCGGAGGTGCCGTGCGTTCGGTACTTGGATTGGTCGGATCGTGAAGACGTACGACTACATCAACCGCGTTGACAAAACGCTTCCGCTTACGGTCTATGAGGGTACGTGGACAACACTCTCCCGCTCGTTGCTATGCATCATCATGATCTTGCGTGTGCGTAGGAATTTTTTTGAAATTACTACGTTCCCCAGCAGTGGTATCCGAGCCAGGTTTATGCGTAGATGTTATATGCACGAGTAGAACACAAGTGAGTTGTGGGCGATACTAGTCATACTGCTTACCAACATGTCATACTTTGATTCGGCGGTATTGTTGGATGAAGCGGCCCGGACCAACATTACGCATACTCTTACGCGAGACTGGTTCTACCGACGTGCTTCGCACATAGGTGGCTGGCGGGTGTCAGTTTCTCCAACTTTAGTTGAATCGAGTGTGGCTACGCCCGGTCCTTGTTTAAGGTTAAAACATCACATACTTGACGAAATATCATTGTGGTTTTGATTCGTAGGTAAGAACGGTTCTTGCTCAGCCCGTAGCAGCCACGTAAAACTTGCAACAACAAAGTAGAGGACGTCTAACTTGTTTTTGCAGGGCATGTTGTGATGTGATATGGTCAAGACATGATGCTAAATTTTATTGTATGAGATGATCATGTTTTGTAACGAAGTTATCGGCAACTGGCAGGAGCCATATGGTTGTCGCTTTATTGTATGCAATGCAAACGCCCTGTAATTGTTTTTACTTTATCACTAAGCGGTAGCGATAGTCGTAGAAACAATAGGTGGTGAGACGACAAGGATGCTACGATGGAGATCAAGGTGTCGCGCCGGTGACGATGGTGATCATGACGGTGCTTTGAAGATGGAGATCAAAGGCACAAGATGATGATGGCCATATCATATCACTTATATTGATTGCATGTGATGTTTATCTTTTATGCATCTTATTTTGCTTTGATTGACGGTAGCATTATAAGATGATCTCTCACTAAATTTCAAGGTATAAGTGTTCTCCCTGAGTATGCACCATTGCGAAAGTTGATATGGATCACGTGATCACTTAGATGATTAGAGGGATGTCTATCTAAGTGGGAGTTCTTAAGTAATATGATTAATTGAATTTAATTTATCATGAACTTAGTACCTGATAGTATTTTGCATGTCTATGTTGTTGTAGATCAATGGACCGTGCTACTGTTCCTTTGAATTTTAATGTGTTCCATGAGAAAGCTAAGTTGAAAGATGATGGTAGCAATTACACGAACTGGGTCCGTAACTTGAGGATTATCCTCATTGCTGCACAGAAGAATTATGTCCTGGAAGCACCGCTGGGTGCCAGGCCTACTGCAGATGCTACTGATGACACTAAGAACGTCTGGCAGAGCAAAGCTGATGACTACTCGATAGTTCAGTGTGCCATGCTTTACGGCTTAGAACCGGGACTTCAACGACGTTTTGAACGTCATGGAGCATATGAGATGTTCCAGGAGTTGAAGTTAATATTTCAAGCAAATGCCCGGATTGAGAGATATGAAGTCTCCAATAAGTTCTACAGCTGCAAGATGGAGGAGAATAGTTTTGTCAGTGAACATATACTCAAAATGTCTGGGTATAACAATCACTTGATTCAACTGGGAGTTAATCTTCCTGATGATAGTGTCATTGACAGAATTCTTCAATCACTGCCACCAAGCTACAAGAGCTTCGTGATGAACTATAACATGCAAGGGATGGATAAGACAATTCCCGAGCACTTCGCGATGCTAAAGGCTGCGGAGGTAGAAATCAAGAAGGAGCATCAAGTGTTGATGGTCAACAGGACCACCAGTTTCAAGAAAAAGGGTAAAGGGAAGAAGGGGAACTTCAAGAAGAACGTCAAGCAAGTTACTGCTCAAGTGAAGAAGCCCAAGTCTGGACCTAAGCCTGAGACTGAGTTCTTCTACTGCAAAGAGACTGGTCACTGGAAGCGGAACTGCCCCAAGTATTTGGCGGATAAGAAGGATGGCAAGGTGAACAAAGGTATATGTGATATACATGTTATTGATGTGTACCTTACTAATGCTCGCAATAGCACCTGGGTATTTGATACTGGTTCTGTTGCTAATATTTGCAACTCGAAACAGGGACTACGGATTAAGCGAAGATTGACTAAGGACGAGGTGACGATGCGCGTGGGAAATGGTTCCAAAGTCGATGTGATCGCGGTCGGCACGCTACCTCTACATCTACCTTCGGGATTAGTTTTAGACCTGAATAATTGTTATTTGGTGCCAGCGTTGAGCATGAACATTATATCTGGATCTTGTTTGATGCGAGACGGTTATTCATTTAAATCCGACAATAATGGTTGTTCTGTTTATATGAGTAATATCTTTTATGGTCATGCACCCTTGAAGAGTGGTCTATTTTTATTGAATCTCTATAGTAGTGATACACATATTCATAATATTGAAGCCAAAAGATGCAGAGTTGATAATGATAGTGCAACTTATTTGTGGCACTGCCGTTTGGGTCATATTGGTGTAAAGCACATGAAGAAACTCCATTCTGATGGACTTTTGGAATCACTTGATTATGAATCACTTGGTGCTTGCGAACCATGCCTCATGGGCAAGATGACTAAAACTCCGTTCTCCGGAACAATGGAGCGAGCAACAGACTTGTTGGAAATCATACATACTGATGCATGTGGTCCGATGAATATTGAAGCTCGCAGCGGGTATCGTTATTTTCTCACCTTCACAGATGATTTGCGCAGATATGGGTATATCTACTTAATGAAACATAAGTCTGAAACATTTGAAAAGTTCAAAGAATTTCAGAGTGAAGTGGAAAATCATCATAACAAGAAAATAAAGTTTCTACGATCTGATCGTGGAGGAGAATATTTGAGTTATGAGTTTCGTCTTCATTTGAAACAATACGGAATAGTTTTGCAACTCACGCCACCGGGAACACCACAGCGTAATGGTGTGTCTGAACGTCGTAACCGCACTTTATTAGATATGGTGCGATCTATGATGTCTCTTACTGATTTACCGCTATCGTTTTGAGGTTATGCTTTAGAGACGGCTGCATTCACGTTAAATAGGGCACCATCTAAATCCGTTGAGACGCCGCCTTATGAACTGTGGTTTGGCAAGAAACCAAAGTTGTCGTTTCTTAAAGTTTGGGGCTGCGATGCTTATGTTAAAAAGCTTCAACCTGATAAGCTCGAACCCAAATCGGAGAAATGTGTCTTCATAGGATACCCAAAGGAAACTGTTGGGTACACCTTCTATCACAGATCCGAAGGCAAAATTTTTGTTGCTAAGAATGGATCCTTTCTAGAGAAGGAGTTTCTCTCGAAAGAAGTGAGTGGGAGGAAAGTAGAACTTGATGAGGTAACTATACATGCTCCCTTATTGGAAAGTAGTTCATCACAGAAATCAGTTCCTGTAATCCCTACACCAATCAGTGAGGAAGCTAATGATAATGATCATGAAACTTCAGATCAAGTTACTACCGAACCTCGTAGGCAACCAGAGTAAGATCCGCACCAGAGTGGTACGGTAATCCTGTTTTGAAGGTCATGTTACTAGACCATGATGAACCTACGAACTATGAGAAAGCGATGATGAGCCTAGATTCCGCGAAATGGCTTGAGGCCATGAAATCTGAGATGGGATCCATGTATGAGAACAAAGTGTGGACTTTGGTTGACTTGCCCGATGATCGGCAAGCCATAGAGAATAAATGGATCTTCAAGAAGAAGACTGACGCTGACAGTAATGTTACTGTCTACAAAGCTCGACTTGTCGCGAAAGGTTTTTGACAAGTTCAAGGACTTGACTACGATGAGACCTTCTCACCCGTAGCGATGCTTAAGTCTGTCTGAATCATGTTAGCAATTGCTGCATTTTATGATTATGAAAGTTGGCAAATGGACGTAAAGACTCCATTCCTGAATGGATTTCTGGAAGAAGAATTGTATATGATGCAACCTGAAGGTTTTATCGATCCAAATAGTGCTAACAAAGTGTGCAAGCTCCAGCAATCCATTTAAGGACTGGTGCAAGCCTCTCGGAGTTGGAATAAACGTTTTGATAGTGTGATCAAAGCATATGGTTTTATATAGACTTTTGGAGAAGCCTGTATTTACAAGAAAGTGAGTGGGAGCTCTGTAGCATTTCTAATATTATATGTGGATGACATATTGTTGATTGGAAATGATATAGAATTTCTGGATAGCATAAAAGGATACTTGAACAAGAGTTTTTCAATGAAAGACCTCGGTGAAGCTGCTTATATATTGGGCATCAAGATCTATAGAGATAGATCAAGACGCTTAATTGGACTATCACAAAGCACATACCTTGATAAAGTTTTGAAGAAGTTCAAAATGGATCAAGCAAAGAAAGGGTTCTTGCTGTGTTACAAGGTGTGAAGTTGAGTCAGACTCAATGCCCGACCACTGCAGAAGATAGAGAGAAAATGAAAGATATTACCGATGCTTCAACCATAGGCTCTATCATGTATGCAATGCTGTGTACCAGACCTGATGTGTGCCTTGCTATTAGTTTAGCAGGGAGGTACCAAAGTAATCCAGGAGTGGATCACCGGACAACGGTCAAGAACATCCTGAAATACCTGAAAAGGACTAAGGATATGTTTCTCGTTTATGGAGGTGACAAAGAGCTCGTCGTAAATGGTTACGTCGATGCAAGCTTTGACACTGATCCGGATGACTCTAAGTCACAAACCGGATACATATTTATATTGAACGGTGGAGCTGTAAGTTGGTGCAGTTCTAAGCAAAGCGTCGTGGCGGGATCTATGTGTGAAGCGGAGTACATAGCTGCTTCGGAAGCAGCAAATGAAGGAGTTCATATCCGATCTAGGTGTCATACCTAGTGCATCGGGTCCAATGAAAATCTTTTGTGACCATACTGGTGCAATTGCCTTGGCAAAGGAATCCAAATTTCACAAGAGAACCAAGCACATCAAGAGACGCTTAAATTCCATCCGCGATCAAGTCAAGGAGGGAGACATAGAGATTTGCAAGATACATACGGATCTGAATGTTGCAGACCCGTTGACTAAGCCTCTCTCACGAACAAAACATGATCAACACCAAGGTGATACGTCTCCGTCGTATCTATAATTTTTGATTGTTCCATGCCAATATTCTACAACTTTCATATACTTTTGGCAACTATTTATACTATTTTTGGGACTAACATATTGATCCAGTGCCCAGTGCCAGTTCCTGTTTGTTGCATGTTTTGCATAAACCCCATATCAAACAGAGTCCAAACGGGATAAAAATGGACGGAGAATATTTTTGGAATATTTGGAGAATTCCGGAAGAAGAATCAACGCGAGACGGTGCCCGAGGGGGGCACGAGGCAGGGGGCGCGCCCCACCCCCTGGACGCGCCCCTGACCCTCGTGGGCCCCCCGTAAGGTGGTTGTTGCTCTACTTTGAACGCAAGAAAACTAATTTTTGGAGAAAAATCTGGGCGAAGGTTTCAATCCAATCGGAGTTACGGATCTCCATATATACACGAAACGGTGAAAGGGCAGCAGACGAGAGCACGGAAACAGAGAGAGGCAGAGCGACAGATCCAATCTCGGAGGGGCTCTCGCCCCTCCCACGCCATGGAGACCATGGACCAGAGGGGAAACCCTTCTCCCATCTAGGGAGAAGGTCAAGGAAGAAGAAGAAGGAGGGGGCTCTCTCCCCCTCGCTTCCGGTGGCGCCGGAGTGCCACCGGGGGCCATCATCATCACCGCGATCTACACCAACACCTCCGCCATCTTCACCAACATCTCCATCACCTTCCCCCTCTATCTACAGCGGTCCACTCTCCCGCAATCCGCTGTACCCTCTACTTGAACATGGTGCTTTATGCTTCATATTATTATCCAATGATGTGTTGCCATCCTATGATGTCTGAGTAGATTTTCGTTGTCCTATCGGTGGTTGATGAATTGCTATGATTGATTTAATTTGCTTGTGGTTATGTTGCTGTCCTTTGGTGCCCATTGATAACCCACAAGTATAGGGGATCACAACAGTTTTTGAGGGTAGAGTATTCAACCCAAATTTATTGATTCAACACAAGGGGAGCCAAAGAATATTCTCAAGTATTAGCAGTTGAGTTGTCAATTCAACCACACCTGGATAACTTAGTATCTGCAGCAAAGTATTTAGTAGCAAAGTAGTATGGAAGTAACGGTAACGATAGCAAAAGTAATATTTTTGGGTTTTGTAGTGATTGTAACAGTAGCAACGGAAAAGTAAATAAGCGAAGAACAATATGTGAAAAGCTCGTAGGCATTGGATCGGTGATGGAGAATTATGTCGGATGCGGTTCATTGTAACATCCCAAATTTTCAATTTGGTATGTTATACATAGATCATCATTGCATATCATATTTTATTTGCATTTTGATAAAATCCTCGATAAATCCTAAGCAACTCAAGGACCCTCGGAGAGAGTTGGGGATTTTCTCGAATTTTCATATTTGATTTTCATCAAATAATAAGACGAGGATTTTGGTTTTAATTATTTTCTCTCCGGAAAAATATTTCATTAAACAAAATAAATGAGAGGAGAAAATATGACTTCTCCAAAACAATTGAAATACTGGAGGTAAAATGTTAAAATCATTTATTGGAATTTATTTGGATTTTATTTGCAATTTTTATTGCATTAAAAATATTGCAAGTTTTCAAAATATTTATTTTGTGTTAAAACAATGTTCACCCTATTCTAGATTTTCTAACTAGACGGGGAACATTTATTTTATATTTTTCTGATTTTTATTTATTTTTCTGTGAATTATTTTCCGCGGAACTTATTTAAAAAAAAGGACGCGCGCCCGCTGGGCCGAGCCCAGGCCGCCGGCCCACCCCCGCGCCCTCTCCTCTCCCCGCACGACGCCGCCATCGCCGTGTCCATGGCGGACACG
The DNA here is from genome assembly GCF_018294505.1 of Triticum aestivum. NCBI lineage: Eukaryota > Viridiplantae > Streptophyta > Magnoliopsida > Poales > Poaceae > Triticum > Triticum aestivum. The sequence continues at coordinate 411,568,617 of NC_057811.1, forward strand.
GGAAGCCCCGCCGCCGCACCTTGCCCCTTCCCCAAGCTGCTGCCCCCTTCCTATTTATACCCCCCTCTCTCTCTCCTCTCATCAAGTCGCCGCCGCC
>NC_057811.1:411569232-411577233 GCF_018294505.1 Triticum aestivum
AGGTACTGCCTCGCTGCCCCGTTCGTCGTTGCCGGTTTTTGTTAAAAAAACCCTTTGTTTAAAAAAAACCTAGATCGGTTTTTTCCGGTTTTATTATTTTGCGAGCGTTCGTCGGTTTTTCTCTGTTAACGAACGTCCGTTCTTTAACCGTTCATCCGTTTTTCTTTTTCGTCGGATTTTCCGCTATTTTTTCTCAGATTCGATTTCTGATCGAATCTTCGTTTCTGTTTAACTTCTCGCTCGTTTATCGGAATCAGGCGATTCAAGCGCCTAGAGTTTCGTCTCGAAATTCTCTTTCCGTTTAACTTACTCAAACAAGTTTTTGCTACAGTAAAATTTGACCTAGATCCAGATTAGTAAACGAAGCTATTTTCTTTCGCCGTTTGACTTTCGTTGCTTCTTTCGAGTTGATTCTTTTTGCAAACCGGAGTTCTTAAGTTGAACTTTCTGGTTGGATCTTTCATTCGAGTTTTACCTGTGCATTAGATGAGTACTGATTGTATGCTTGTTTGTTTGCGATAGAGTACCCGGAGTGTGCCGCTTGTTACTTCGAATCGCTAGGTTTTGCGAATCATCAGCAAGGCAAGTAACACTTTGATCATATTCCTTCCATACCCAGTTTTTATTGCATTAGATCTGTTTTCCTCAAACACTTGCATGATTAGGATCTAATTAAATTGTGGGTTTTGGGAAGTAGATGTGGTAGTACCTATTGCCCTGTTTATTATCAAACCCTTGGGAGTTACTTCTACGTTTGCTATTATTATTGTCATGCTATGCTCGTAGACGTGGATTGGGTTTGAGAGATTTTCATGACAGATGTGAGATTGTTAATTAATGGTTTACTTAAGGTGGCAACTAAAACTCACATCTGGGTGGATTGAGGTACCTGGGTATTCCAGGATTGCCTGTTTTTCTTTTGGACCGCCACCCAGGTTCAAAGGGATCATAAGATTATTCATGCTAGAAACTTCCGTGTGCAGCCGCAAGCTATTATGGGCTCTAGCATAGTTGACTAAGTTGTGTGAACTCTTACAGTGGTAGACAAGCAGATGTAGGGGAAAGTAGGTGTAACTGTCTACCCATACGTAAGGTGCAAACACTTCTGAAAGACTGTGTCTCGGTCATCCGTTTCTCAAACATCATGTAGTGCGAGAATCAAGCGGAGGCGATCGAGTCTTGTGGGGAAAAGTGCACAAACCTCTGCAGAGTGTACAAACTAATCATGGTTAGCCGTGTCCCCGGTTATGGACAACTTGAGTATCTAGTACTTGGATTATCATGTGAATCTCATCACTATGTTACTTCTAATTAATTTTGTTGGGTTATTGATGACATTTAATTGGGATTGAGATGCTGTCAACCATCTCAATGTTTCACAACCACCATGATAGTTAAATAAAATTTATTCCTTTGTAGTAGGATAAAATTGGCTTTTCGCAAAACTGTAACCATAGAGCTTTCCACCAGCCATATATGCATGTAGTATAGCATTGTCATTATTCATTACTCTCTATGTGTTACATTGCCAGCATATCCTATGTGCTGACCCGTTTTCGGGCTGCAACGTTTCATGTTGCAGACTTTTCTGACGACAAGTAAGTTGCAGGTCGTGGTCTTATACTCAGTGATGCCGCTGGAGTTGATGGACTCACTTATCTTCCAAGTCTTCCGCTGTTATCGTTGGTAGATGGCCTTAAGCCATGTTTATCATACTTAATCTCTTTGGAGATATTCGATGTAATAAGTGTGTGATTGCTACTCTGTTATAAATCCTCCATTTGTATTGTGCGTGTCAGCATTACTGATCCAGGGATGACACTGGTGCACAGCAGCACAGACCATTTGAGGTCTGGTCGCTACAAAGTTGGTATCAGAACACACGCTGACTGTAGGACACGACCACTAAGCTTAAGCCCTAGAAAGTTTCTCTCTTCTCATTTCTGACCCCTCTCCACTTTCTACTCTTTTAGGAATGGCGTATGCAAGGAGCAAGTTCATGCATCCAGATGAAGACACGCCGTTTGGTCGACACTTGAAGGAAGTCACCAAGTACTTGAACATAGGAATACTAAGCATCACCGGAACCTACAACGCCACATTACCCGAAGAGGAGAGCTAGAAGATTCAAGTTATCATTCCAGGAAGGACATTTGTGCCAGTTACTGAACCCATAAGATTGGTTTTCGAAGCACCAACTGGGAGTTTAGGGAAGAGCATGGCCGCACACATCGCCATGGGACGCATTGGAGAAGTCTATCACCAGGAGCTTAAGGATACAATTTACCAAATTTGTGGACGCCGAGACGCGCAATGGGAGATGATCAGAACCAAGAAGGATGGATCAATTGCAGCTTTCATCCAGGAGCAGAACCAACATATTCGTCGCCAGGAGAACCAGATGTGCACGGACAAGGAAGAACTGAAGAAGGCATTAACGAAGATCAAGGAACTCCAAGAAGAACTCAAGGCTACACGCGAAGATTATTTGGAGGAAATCAACGCACTAGTAGGGAAGAATGACGACCTGGAGAAGAAGATTGGAGTATTCATGGGAAATCCAGTGCCAAAAGCAGAAGTCGACGAATGCACTTGTCCGGATAACTACATCATCATCGACGACACTGACTCGGAACCAAGTGAAGATGACTGGGTTGACGAAGCTGGAGCAGACATCATGGAGTCTTCAACGGATCAGAATTTCTAGTAGATCACCATATCAGTAGTAGTTTTTCCCCCATTTAATAGAATAGTTCAAGCACTTTGTAAACGCTAGTTAGATCGATTGTTTTGCCTTGTTTGAATTGAATGAGTGATATTGATTGAATTTGTCTCATGAGCATATGGGTAGTGTTTTCTCTCTAGACCTCATTCTATTCTTAACTCTCATCTTTTCTAAACCTATCAGATGCCTCCGAGACGCGACACCGGATTTGTTTTCCCGCCAGAGATCACCCAGTTGATTCAGCAACAGAATGCCCTGATGCAAGTGTTAGTGCAGAACCAAGGCAACAACAACAAAAACAACCCACCGCCACCACCACCTGTTGATCACTTAGCCCGTTTCTTAAGGCTAAACCCGCCGGTGTTTTCCAGTAGCACCGAGCCGATTGTTGCAGATGATTGGCTCCGCAAAGTTGGAAGGGAGTTGACCACTGCAGGATGCACAGATGCGGAAAGAGTGCGTTTTGCCGCACATCAGCTTGATGGACCCGCAGCATCATGGTGGGAGAATTATACAGCCACACACCCTATTGACACTGTCACATGGGACCAGTTTCAGCAAGCTTTCCGTACAGCACATGTTTCAGCAGGAGCTATGGCTATGAAGAAGCGTGAGTTTCGCAACCTACGCCAAGGAGGACGCACCGTAGGCCAGTATGTGGAGGAATTCAGTAAGTTAGCACGTTATGCACCAGATGACGTTGCTACAGATGCAGCCAAGCAGGAGAAGTTTTTGGAAGGACTGAATGATGAGCTAAGTATGCAGTTGATGGTAGCAACCTTCAACAACTACCAGGAGCTGGTAGATAGAGCTCTCATGATTAAAGGGAAGCAACAGCAGATTGAAAACCGTAAGAGGAAGTATGGACAAGGGAAGTATAACTCAGGAGCTCAGCAGAAGCCTCGATTTACCCCGAAGCCGGGAGGACAGTTTCAGCATACCCATGGAGGAGGTAGTTCGCACAACCATAATGGCTCTAAAAATGGTAATGGGAATGGAGGAAGCAACGGACAGAACCGCACCAACCCATCTACCCCAGCCAAGAGGGACCTGAGCCAAGTCACTTGTTTTAAGTGTCAGAAGAATGGACATTATGCCAATGAATGTCCTGAAGCCCAAAATGGAAATGGCAATGGAAGCTCTGGGAAGAAGCCAAACCCGTTCAACAAAGGACATGTGAACCACGTGAGCGTGGAGGAGGTTGAAGCTCAGCCTGATGCAGTAATAGGTATGTTTTTGGTTAAGTCATTTACTGCAACCGTTCTTTTCGATACTGGTGCATCGCATTCATACATATCAAGGGGATTCGTGAATAAGTTTAAGATGTCCACCAAAGTTCTCAGAACCCCTATGTTAGTAACCTCGCCAGGAGCAGAGTATATGGCCACCCAAGGATGTTTTCAGATACCATTGGCCATTGGTAGGCATGTTTTCCCCTCAGACCTCATTGTTTTGGAATCGCAAGGTTTGGATGTGATTTTGGGAATGGATTGGCTATCGTTGTATGGAGGAAACATCGATTGTGCCAGCAAGACAATTTTGCTTACCACCCCGGAAGGGAAAAGGATCAAGTATGTATCCCGACATATGCCGAAGAGGACTCAAGTAAATTCCTTATCAGGAGTTGTACAGGAGGAAGTACCAGTGGTGAAGGATTATCCGGATGTATTTCCAGAAGAGTTGCCAGGCATGCCACCAGATAGAGACATTGAGTTCTTGATTGAACTTTTGCCAGGCACAGGGCCAATATCTAAGAGACCATACAGGATGCCCGCAAAGGATTTGGAGGAAATTAAGAAGCAGATCAAGGAGTTACTGGATAAAGGCTATATTCGCCCAAGTTCGTCACCTTGGGGATCACCAGTACTTCTAGTGGAGAAGAAAGATGGATCGCTGAGGATGGTTGTTGATTACCGAGGATTGAATGAAGTGACCATAAAAAACAAGTACCCACTGCCGATGATCAATGATTTGTTTGACCGTTTACAAGGAGCTAAAGTATTTTCCAAGATCGATCTACGATCAGGATACCATCAGTTAAAAATTCGAGAGCAGGATATACCCAAGACGGCATTTACCACCAGATATGGATTGTATGAGTATACCGTAATGTCATTTGGTCTGACTAACGCACCTGCCTATTTTATGAACCTGATGAACAAAGTGTTTATGGAGTTTTTGGATAAGTTCGTCGTGGTATTCATTGATGATATTTTAATCTTTTCCAAGGATGAGGAAGAGCATGAGGAGCATTTACGATTGGTACTTGAGAAGCTCAGAGAACATCAATTATACGCCAAGTTCAGCAAATGTGAGTTTTGGCTGAAGGAAGTTGGATTCCTTGGACATGTATTTCTGGAGAAGGAATAGCAGTAGACCCTGCCAAGGTTGACACAGTGACAAGTTGGGAATCACCCATGACAGTTGGAGAAATCCGGAGCTTTCTTGGACTTGCAGGATACTACCGGAGATTCATCGAGAATTTCTCGAAGATTGCTAAGCCCATGACTGAGCTATTGAAGAAAGACACCAAATTCAATTGGACTGAGGAATGTGAAGCTAGTTTCCAAGAGTTGAAGAAACGATTGGTTACATCACCAGTGTTGATTCCGCCAGATCAACGCAAGGATTATGAAGTTTATTGCGACGCTTCTCGTCGAGGACTTGGAGCAGTGCTCATGCAGGAAGGAAGAGTTGTGTCATATGCTTCACGACAACTTAAACCCCATGAGAAGAATTATGCTACGCATGATTTGGAGTTAGCAGCCGTGGTGCATGCATTGAAGACATGGAGACATTTTCTCATCGGAAACCATTGTGAGGTGTACACGGATCACAAGAGTTTGAAGTACATTTTCACGCAGAAGGGGTTAAATCTCAGACAGAGGAGATGGTTGGAGCTCATTAAGGATTATGATATTAGATTGCATTATCACCCTGGAAAGGCTAACGTAGTAGCAGACGCGTTGAGCCGCAAGAGTCATATCAACACCCTCATGACAGGAGAGTTACCTCAGGAGTTAGCCGAGGACCTTCGCGAGCTATGTTTGGAGATAGTCCCAAGAGGCTATTTAGCGACATTGGAGATTCAGTCTACCTTGATGGAAAGGATCAGAGAAGCTCAGAAGACAGACAAGGAGATTGAAGAGATAAAGGAGAAGATGAGCACACGAAAAACCAAGGGATTTCGTGAGGATGAGCACGATACCTTATGGTTCGAGGACCGCGTATATGTGCCAAATGATCCGGAGATCAGGAAGTTGATTTTGCAAGAAGCCCATGATTCACCATACTCGATTCACCCAGGGAATACCAAGATGTATTTGGATTTGAAGAATACTTTTTGGTGGACCGGAATGAAGAAGGATATTGCAGAGTATGTAGCAGTTTGTGATGTATGTCAGAGAGTGAAGGCAGAGCATCAGAAGCCAGCAGGATTGCTACAACCATTGTCGATACCCGAATGGAAGTGGGATAAAATAGGCATGGATTTTATCACAGGATTACCCAGGACTCGTTCAGGCTATGACTCAATATGGGTTGTAGTTGACCGATTGACGAAAGTGGCTCATTTCATTCCAGTAAAGACCACTTACACCAGTGCTAAGTTGGCAAAGATATACATGACCAGGATCGTATGTTTGCATGGAGTTCCGAGGACCATTGTATCAGACAGAGGAACCCAATTTACCTCGAAGTTTTGGAAGTAGTTACATGAAACATTGGGAACCAGGCTGGAATTTACTACAGCATTTCACCCAGAGGCAGATGGACAGACCGAGAGAGTCAACCAGATTTTGGAGGACATGTTGAGAGCATGTGCACTAGATTATGGATCTAGTTGGGATGACAATTTGCCATATGCGGAGTTTTCTTATAACAACAGTTATCAAACCAGTTTGAAGATGGCCCCTTTCGAAGCTTTGTACGGAAGGAGGTGTAGAACGCCGTTGTTATGGGACGAAGTTGGAGACCGTCAGTTGTTTGGACCAGATTTGATTAAGGAGTCTGAACAGAAAGTGAGGTTGATTCGCGATAGGCTCAAGGTAGCCCAGTCCAGGCAGAAGAGTTATGCTGATTCTAAACGAAAAGAGACAGTTCACGAAGTCGGAGACCGAGTATATCTTCGAGTATCACCCCTTCGAGGAGTGAAGCGCTTTGGAGTTAAGGGAAAGTTAGCACCCCGTTTTATCGGACCATACAGAGTTTTGGAACGTATGGGAGAGGTTGCCTACAAGCTGGAATTGCCCGAAGGATTGTCTGGAGTTCATGATGTATTTCACGTTTCGCAGTTGAAGAAGTGCCACGCAGAGATGGCTGAGATACCACTGAGAGATACTGTGCCACTGGAAGCGATTCAGCTGGAAAGTGATTTGACTTATGAGGAGAAGCCAGTTAAGATTCTTGAGTATGCCAGCCGAGTTACCCGCAGCAAGGTTATCAAGTTTTGCAAAGTCCAGTGGAGTCACCACACGGAGGATGAAGCCACCTGGGAGCGAGAGGAAGATCTACGGAAAGACCACTCCCACCTGTTTTCTAGCCAACCCGAATCTCGAGGGCGAGATTCATCTTAAGGGGGGTAGGTTTGTAACATCCCAAATTTTCAATTTGGTATGTTATACATAGATCATCATTGCATATCATATTTTATTTGCATTTTGATAAAATCCTCGATAAATCCTAAGCAACTCAAGGACCCTCGGAGAGAGTTGGGGATTTTCTCAAATTTTCATATTTGATTTTCATCAAATAATAAGACGAGGATTTTGGTTTTAATTATTTTCTCTCCGGAAAAATATTTCATTAAACAAAATAAATGAGAGGAGAAAATATGACTTCTCCAAAACAATTGAAATACTGGAGGTAAAATGTTAAAATCATTTATTGGAATTTATTTGGATTTTATTTGCAATTTTTATTGCATTAAAAATATTGCAAGTTTTCAAAATATTTATTTTGTGCTAAAAAAATGTTCACCCTATTCTAGATTTTCTAACTAGACGGGGAAAATTTATTTTATATTTTTATGATTTTTATTTATTTTTCTGTGAATTATTTTCCGCGGAACTTATTTAAAAAAAACGACGCGCGCGCCCGCTGGGCCGAGCCCAGGCCGCCGGCCCACCCCCGCGCCCTCTCCTCTCCCCGCACGACGCCGCCGTCGCCGTGTCCATGGCGGACACGGGAAGCCCCACCGCCGCACCTTGCCCCTTCCCCAAGCTGCTGCCCCCCCCTTCCTATTTATACCCCCCCTCTCTCTCCTCTCATCAAGTCGC